>NC_042616.1:64556158-64597027 GCF_901001135.1 Rhinatrema bivittatum
GGAGTCG
The DNA here is from genome assembly GCF_901001135.1 of Rhinatrema bivittatum. NCBI lineage: Eukaryota > Metazoa > Chordata > Amphibia > Gymnophiona > Rhinatrematidae > Rhinatrema > Rhinatrema bivittatum. Next base: position 64,556,166 of record NC_042616.1, read on the forward strand.
TGGGTTCAAATCCCACTTCTGACTTTCTGATTCTTGAATTTGTTGCTTTGGTCTTCAATCGGCTTTACTTTCTAATGGAAAAAAAATATGTGATTTGTGTTTGGGACTCCTGATGGAGTCGTGGGTTCAAATCCCACTTCTGACTTTCTGATTCTTGAATTTGTTGCTTTGGTCTTTCAATTGGCTTTACTTTCTAATGGAAAAAATATTTTTCCTAGCCAAAGACTGTCCCTTTGAAGTCCCAACATTATGAAAACTTCCTTTCCGTTTTGCTCCTACCCAAACCTAAGACGTGGCAATCACCGAGACTGCCTGCTTCCAAGTTCTTATCGACCTGTACTCAAAAATCTCCTCCATAGCTTTTTATTTTTTAAACCATCAGAGTGATGGCCCATCCCTGCATAATGGCAGCCCCAACCCCTTAAGGTAGAAATACTCCTACAGAGAAATTTCAAAGGAGAATGCCAGCGTGAAACAGCTGAAATGGAGCTCGTCAAAAAATGTAACACCATCGCCCCGGCCTCGTGACTCACCACAACTATCTGTGAAAATAACAGTTAGCAGCTCATGCTGTCTTTTCATACTTACTTCAGTCGTCAATAGGCTATTCTATAAGGCTATTAACACTCTGTCGACATCACTTCCTGCCTAATCCAATGCCTTCTCTATGTTCCATATATATGTTATTCATCTCATTCAAAAGAGTATTCAACCCGGAGCACAGCTGCATATCAGTGAGCAGCCATGACTCTTCCATGGTCTCTTCTGCTGTTGCAGACATAAGGAGAGCTAACAGAACGAATCAACAGTAACTGAGAAACCTGGATCAACTGTGAGGGAAGTAGAGGTCGCAAGCGGGTGAGTCTCAATTGGAGAGTGTCTCTGAAATGTCAGTCCTAGAAACTTTATTTCTTTTGCTATCCTGTCAGCCATATAGGCCCTTGAGCAGCAGGGCAATGAGATCAACACTGCCAATTTTATCGTCCTGTGCTGTAAAGATAGAGGCTTTCTTCTACTTAAGTCCCGATTGGTTACATCACACCTCGACCTGATGGTGAGAGAGCAAGCCAGAGATGCAGAGCATGATTCTTTCTGCTCTAATCTCTGAAAGGTACGTTGGTTGCACATTTGGTTACTAGGGTTTGCTATATTATTTCATGCGTAATATTTGAAACATATCTTGAAATACCGGAACCGCTTTGACATCCACAGTTATATGTTTAGGAGTTCAGATTGTCAGCCAGAAGCAAAGCAAAATGTCTGTTGAGGACAGGCTCCTCTCCACCATGGAATAGGTAGGATTGAATAAGGTCAAGAATGTTACGAGGCATGTCTGTCGAGAGAGAGAGGTGAAAACTGCCAGGCAACATTAAATGAAAAAACAATATATAAGTATGGATGTCAGGTTTACTTATCAGATGCCTCCATGGCTGAGTGGTCTAATGCTCTTCTCTGTGATTTGTGTTTGGGACTCCTGATGGAGTCGTGGGTTCAAATCCCACTTCTGACTTTCTGATTCTTGAATTTGTTGCTTTGGTCTTCAATCGGCTTTACTTTCTAATGGAAAAAAAATATGTGATTTGTGTTTGGGACTCCTGATGGAGTCGTGGGTTCAAATCCCACTTCTGACTTTCTGATTCTTGAATTTGTTGCTTTGGTCTTTCAATTGGCTTTACTTTCTAATGGAAAAAATATTTTTCCTAGCCAAAGACTGTCCCTTTGAAGTCCCAACATTATGAAAACTTCCTTTCCGTTTTGCTCCTACCCAAACCTAAGACGTGGCAATCACCGAGACTGCCTGCTTCCAAGTTCTTATCGACCTGTACTCAAAAATCTCCTCCATAGCTTTTTATTTTTTAAACCATCAGAGTGATGGCCCATCCCTGCATAATGGCAGCCCCAACCCCTTAAGGTAGAAATACTCCTACAGAGAAATTTCAAAGGAGAATGCCAGCGTGAAACAGCTGAAATGGAGCTCGTCAAAAAATGTAACACCATCGCCCCGGCCTCGTGACTCACCACAACTATCTGTGAAAATAACAGTTAGCAGCTCATGCTGTCTTTTCATACTTACTTCAGTCGTCAATAGGCTATTCTATAAGGCTATTAACACTCTGTCGACATCACTTCCTGCCTAATCCAATGCCTTCTCTATGTTCCATATATATGTTATTCATCTCATTCAAAAGAGTATTCAACCCGGAGCACAGCTGCATATCAGTGAGCAGCCATGACTCTTCCATGGTCTCTTCTGCTGTTGCAGACATAAGGAGAGCTAACAGAACGAATCAACAGTAACTGAGAAACCTGGATCAACTGTGAGGGAAGTAGAGGTCGCAAGCGGGTGAGTCTCAATTGGAGAGTGTCTCTGAAATGTCAGTCCTAGAAACTTTATTTCTTTTGCTATCCTGTCAGCCATATAGGCCCTTGAGCAGCAGGGCAATGAGATCAACACTGCCAATTTTATCGTCCTGTGCTGTAAAGATAGAGGCTTTCTTCTACTTAAGTCCCGATTGGTTACATCACACCTCGACCTGATGGTGAGAGAGCAAGCCAGAGATGCAGAGCATGATTCTTTCTGCTCTAATCTCTGAAAGGTACGTTGGTTGCACATTTGATTACTAGGGTTTGCTATATTATTTCATGCGTAATATTTGAAACATTTCTTGAAATACCGGAACCGCTTTGACATCCACAGTTATATGTTTAGGAGTTCAGATTGTCAGCCAGAAGCAAAGCAAAATGTCTGTTGAGGACAGGCTCCTCTCCACCATGGAATAGGTAGGATTGAATAAGGTCAAGAATGTTACGAGGCATGTCTGTCGAGAGAGAGAGGTGAAAACTGCCAGGCAACCTTAAATGAAAAAACAATATATAAGTATGGATGTCAGGTTTACTTATCAGATGCCTCCATGGCTGAGTGGTCTAATGCTCTTCTCTGTGATTTGTGTTTGGGACTCCTGATGGAGTCGTGGGTTCAAATCCCACTTCTGACTTTCTGATTCTTGAATTTGTTGCTTTGGTCTTCAATTGGCTTTACTTTCTAATGGAAAAAAAATATGTGATTTGTGTTTGGGACTCCTGATGGAGTCGTGGGTTCAAATCCCACTTCTGACTTTCTGATTCTTGAATTTGTTGCTTTGGTCTTTCAATTGGCTTTACTTTCTAATGGAAAAAATATTTTTCCTAGCCAAAGACTGTCCCTTTGAAGTCCCAACATTATGAAAACTTCCTTTCCGTTTTGCTCCTACCCAAACCTAAGACGTGGCAATCACCGAGACTGCCTGCTTCCAAGTTCTTATCGACCTGTACTCAAAAATCTCCTCCATAGCTTTTTATTTTTTAAACCATCAGAGTGATGGCCCATCCCTGCATAATGGCAGCCCCAACCCCTTAAGGTAGAAATACTCCTACAGAGAAATTTCAAAGGAGAATGCCAGCGTGAAACAGCTGAAATGGAGCTCGTCAAAAAATGTAACACCATCGCCCCGGCCTCGTGACTCACCACAACTATCTGTGAAAATAACAGTTAGCAGCTCATGCTGTCTTTTCATACTTACTTCAGTCGTCAATAGGCTATTCTATAAGGCTATTAACACTCTGTCGACATCACTTCCTGCCTAATCCAATGCCTTCTCTATGTTCCATATATATGTTATTCATCTCATTCAAAAGAGTATTCAACCCGGAGCACAGCTGCATATCAGTGAGCAGCCATGACTCTTCCATGGTCTCTTCTGCTGTTGCAGACATAAGGAGAGCTAACAGAACGAATCAACAGTAACTGAGAAACCTGGATCAACTGTGAGGGAAGTAGAGGTCGCAAGCGGGTGAGTCTCAATTGGAGAGTGTCTCTGAAATGTCAGTCCTAGAAACTTTATTTCTTTTGCTATCCTGTCAGCCATATAGGCCCTTGAGCAGCAGGGCAATGAGATCAACACTGCCAATTTTATCGTCCTGTGCTGTAAAGATAGAGGCTTTCTTCTACTTAAGTCCCGATTGGTTACATCACACCTCGACCTGATGGTGAGAGAGCAAGCCAGAGATGCAGAGCATGATTCTTTCTGCTCTAATCTCTGAAAGGTACGTTGGTTGCACATTTGGTTACTAGGGTTTGCTATATTATTTCATGCGTAATATTTGAAACATTTCTTGAAATACCGGAACCGCTTTGACATCCACAGTTATATGTTTAGGAGTTCAGATTGTCAGCCAGAAGCAAAGCAAAATGTCTGTTGAGGACAGGCTCCTCTCCACCATGGAATAGGTAGGATTGAATAAGGTCAAGAATGTTACGAGGCATGTCTGTCGAGAGAGAGAGGTGAAAACTGCCAGGCAACATTAAATGAAAAAACAATATATAAGTATGGATGTCAGGTTTACTTATCAGATGCCTCCATGGCTGAGTGGTCTAATGCTCTTCTCTGTGATTTGTGTTTGGGACTCCTGATGGAGTCGTGGGTTCAAATCCCACTTCTGACTTTCTGATTCTTGAATTTGTTGCTTTGGTCTTCAATTGGCTTTACTTTCTAATGGAAAAAAAATATGTGATTTGTGTTTGGGACTCCTGATGGAGTCGTGGGTTCAAATCCCACTTCTGACTTTCTGATTCTTGAATTTGTTGCTTTGGTCTTTCAATTGGCTTTACTTTCTAATGGAAAAAAATATTTTTCCTAGCCAAAGACTGTCCCTTTGAAGTCCCAACATTATGAAAACTTCCTTTCCGTTTTGCTCCTACCCAAACCTAAGACATGGCAATCACCGAGACTGCCTGCTTCCAAGTTCTTATCGACCTATACTCAAAAATCTCCTCCATAGCTTTTTATTTTTTAAACCATCAGAGTGATGGCCCATCCCTGCATAATGGCAGCCCCAACCCCTTAAGGTAGAAATACTCCTACAGAGAAATTTCAAAGGAGAATGCCAGCGTGAAACAGCTGAAATGGAGCTCGTCAAAAAATGTAACACCATCGCCCCGGCCTCGTGACTCACCACAACTATCTGTGAAAATAACAGTTAGCAGCTCATGCTGTCTTTTCATACTTACTTCAGTCGTCAATAGGCTATTCTATAAGGCTATTAACACTCTGTCGACATCACTTCCTGCCTAATCCAATGCCTTCTCTATGTTCCATATATATGTTATTCATCTCATTCAAAAGAGTATTCAACCCGGAGCACAGCTGCATATCAGTGAGCAGCCATGACTCTTCCATGGTCTCTTCTGCTGTTGCAGACATAAGGAGAGCTAACAGAACGAATCAACAGTAACTGAGAAACCTGGATCAACTGTGAGGGAAGTAGAGGTCGCAAGCGGGTGAGTCTCAATTGGAGAGTGTCTCTGAAATGTCAGTCCTAGAAACTTTATTTCTTTTGCTATCCTGTCAGCCATATAGGCCCTTGAGCAGCAGGGCAATGAGATCAACACTGCCAATTTTATCGTCCTGTGCTGTAAAGATAGAGGCTTTCTTCTACTTAAGTCCCGATTGGTTACATCACACCTCGACCTGATGGTGAGAGAGCAAGCCAGAGATGCAGAGCATGATTCTTTCTGCTCTAATCTCTGAAAGGTACGTTGGTTGCACATTTGGTTACTAGGGTTTGCTATATTATTTCATGCGTAATATTTGAAACATTTCTTGAAATACCGGAACCGCTTTGACATCCACAGTTATATGTTTAGGAGTTCAGATTGTCAGCCAGAAGCAAAGCAAAATGTCTGTTGAGGACAGGCTCCTCTCCACCATGGAATAGGTAGGATTGAATAAGGTCAAGAATGTTACGAGGCATGTCTGTCGAGAGAGAGAGGTGAAAACTGCCAGGCAACCTTAAATGAAAAAACAATATATAAGTATGGATGTCAGGTTTACTTATCAGATGCCTCCATGGCTGAGTGGTCTAATGCTCTTCTCTGTGATTTGTGTTTGGGACTCCTGATGGAGTCGTGGGTTCAAATCCCACTTCTGACTTTCTGATTCTTGAATTTGTTGCTTTGGTCTTCAATCGGCTTTACTTTCTAATGGAAAAAAAATATGTGATTTGTGTTTGGGACTCCTGATGGAGTCGTGGGTTCAAATCCCACTTCTGACTTTCTGATTCTTGAATTTGTTGCTTTGGTCTTTCAATTGGCTTTACTTTCTAATGGAAAAAAATATTTTTCCTAGCCAAAGACTGTCCCTTTGAAGTCCCAACATTATGAAAACTTCCTTTCCGTTTTGCTCCTACCCAAACCTAAGACGTGGCAATCACCGAGACTGCCTGCTTCCAAGTTCTTATCGACCTGTACTCAAAAATCTCCTCCATAGCTTTTTATTTTTTAAACCATCAGAGTGATGGCCCATCCCTGCATAATGGCAGCCCCAACCCCTTAAGGTAGAAATACTCCTACAGAGAAATTTCAAAGGAGAATGCCAGCGTGAAACAGCTGAAATGGAGCTCGTCAAAAAATGTAACACCATCGCCCCGGCCTCGTGACTCACCACAACTATCTGTGAAAATAACAGTTAGCAGCTCATGCTGTCTTTTCATACTTACTTCAGTCGTCAATAGGCTATTCTATAAGGCTATTAACACTCTGTCGACATCACTTCCTGCCTAATCCAATGCCTTCTCTATGTTCCATATATATGTTATTCATCTCATTCAAAAGAGTATTCAACCCGGAGCACAGCTGCATATCAGTGAGCAGCCATGACTCTTCCATGGTCTCTTCTGCTGTTGCAGACATAAGGAGAGCTAACAGAACGAATCAACAGTAACTGAGAAACCTGGATCAACTGTGATTTGTGTTTGGGACTCCTGATGGAGTCGTGGGTTCAAATCCCACTTCTGACTTTCTGATTCTTGAATTTGTTGCTTTGGTCTTTCAATCGGCTTTACTTTCTAATGGAAAAAAAATATGAGATTTGTGTTTGGGACTCCTGATGGAGTCGTGGGTTCAAATCCCACTTCTGACTTTCTGATTCTTGAATTTGTTGCTATGGTCTTTCAATCGGCTTTACTTTCTAATGGAAAAAAAATATTTTTCCTAGCCAAAGACTGTCCCTTTGAAGTCCCAACATTATGAAAACTTCCTTTCCGTTTTGCTCCTACCCAAACCTAAGACGTGGCAATCACCGAGACTGCCTGCTTCCAAGTTCTTATCGACCTGTACTCAAAAATCTCCTCCATAGCTTTTTATTTTTTAAACCATCAGAGTGATGGCCCATCCCTGCATAATGGCAGCCCCAACCCCTTAAGGTAGAAATACTCCTACAGAGAAATTTCAAAGGAGAATGCCAGCGTGAAACAGCTGAAATGGAGCTCGTCAAAAAATGTAACACCATCGCCCCGGCCTCGTGACTCACCACAACTATCTGTGAAAATAACAGTTAGCAGCTCATGCTGTCTTTTCATACTTACTTCAGTCGTCAATAGGCTATTCTATAAGGCTATTAACACTCTGTCGACATCACTTCCTGCCTAATCCAATGCCTTCTCTATGTTCCATATATATGTTATTCATCTCATTCAAAAGAGTATTCAACCCGGAGCACAGCTGCATATCAGTGAGCAGCCATGACTCTTCCATGGTCTCTTCTGCTGTTGCAGACATAAGGAGAGCTAACAGAACGAATCAACATTAACTGAGAAACCTGGATCAACTGTGAGGGAAGTAGAGGTCGCAAGCGGGTGAGACTCAATTGGAGAGTGTCTCTGAAATGTCAGTCCTAGAAACTTTATTTCTTTTGCTATCCTGTCAGCCATATAGGCCCTTGAGCAGCAGGGCAATGAGATCAACACTGCCAATTTTATCATCCTGTGCTGTAAAGATAGAGGCTTTCTTCTACTTAAGTCCCGATTGGTTACATCACACCTCGACCTGATGGTGAGAGAGCAAGCCAGAGATGCAGAGCATGATTCTTTCTGCTCTAATCTCTGAAAGGTACGTTGGTTGCACATTTGGTTTCTAGGGTTTGCTATATTATTTCATGCGTAATATTTGAAACATTTCTTGAAATACCGGAACCGCTTTGACATCCACAGTTATATGTTTAGGAGTTCAGATTGTCAGCCAGAAGCAAAGCAAAATGTCTGTTGAGGACAGGCTCCTCTCCACCATGGAATAGGTAGGATTGAATAAGGTCAAGAATGTTACGAGCCATGTCTGTCGAGAGAGAGAGGTGAAAACTGCCAGGCAACATTAAATGAAAAAACAATATATAAGTATGGATGTCAGGTTTACTTATCAGATGCCTCCATGGCTGAGTGGTCTAATGCTCTTCTCTGTGATTTGTGTTTGGGACTCCTGATGGAGTCGTGGGTTCAAATCCCACTTCTGACTTTCTGATTCTTGAATTTGTTGCTTTGGTCTTCAATCGGCTTTACTTTCTAATGGAAAAAAAATATGTGATTTGTGTTTGGGACTCCTGATGGAGTCGTGGGTTCAAATCCCACTTCTGACTTTCTGATTCTTGAATTTGTTGCTTTGGTCTTTCAATTGGCTTTACTTTCTAATGGAAAAAATATTTTTCCTAGCCAAAGACTGTCCCTTTGAAGTCCCAACATTATGAAAACTTCCTTTCCGTTTTGCTCCTACCCAAACCTAAGACGTGGCAATCACCGAGACTGCCTGCTTCCAAGTTCTTATCGACCTGTACTCAAAAATCTCCTCCATAGCTTTTTATTTTTTAAACCATCAGAGTGATGGCCCATCCCTGCATAATGGCAGCCCCAACCCCTTAAGGTAGAAATACTCCTACAGAGAAATTTCAAAGGAGAATGCCAGCGTGAAACAGCTGAAATGGAGCTCGTCAAAAAATGTAACACCATCGCCCCGGCCTCGTGACTCACCACAACTATCTGTGAAAATAACAGTTAGCAGCTCATGCTGTCTTTTCATACTTACTTCAGTCGTCAATAGGCTATTCTATAAGGCTATTAACACTCTGTCGACATCACTTCCTGCCTAATCCAATGCCTTCTCTATGTTCCATATATATGTTATTCATCTCATTCAAAAGAGTATTCAACCCGGAGCACAGCTGCATATCAGTGAGCAGCCATGACTCTTCCATGGTCTCTTCTGCTGTTGCAGACATAAGGAGAGCTAACAGAACGAATCAACAGTAACTGAGAAACCTGGATCAACTGTGAGGGAAGTAGAGGTCGCAAGCGGGTGAGTCTCAATTGGAGAGTGTCTCTGAAATGTCAGTCCTAGAAACTTTATTTCTTTTGCTATCCTGTCAGCCATATAGGCCCTTGAGCAGCAGGGCAATGAGATCAACACTGCCAATTTTATCGTCCTGTGCTGTAAAGATAGAGGCTTTCTTCTACTTAAGTCCCGATTGGTTACATCACACCTCGACCTGATGGTGAGAGAGCAAGCCAGAGATGCAGAGCATGATTCTTTCTGCTCTAATCTCTGAAAGGTACGTTGGTTGCACATTTGGTTACTAGGGTTTGCTATATTATTTCATGCGTAATATTTGAAACATTTCTTGAAATACCGGAACCGCTTTGACATCCACAGTTATATGTTTAGGAGTTCAGATTGTCAGCCAGAAGCAAAGCAAAATGTCTGTTGAGGACAGGCTCCTCTCCACCATGGAATAGGTAGGATTGAATAAGGTCAAGAATGTTACGAGGCATGTCTGTCGAGAGAGAGAGGTGAAAACTGCCAGGCAACATTAAATGAAAAAACAATATATAAGTATGGATGTCAGGTTTACTTATCAGATGCCTCCATGGCTGAGTGGTCTAATGCTCTTCTCTGTGATTTGTGTTTGGGACTCCTGATGGAGTCGTGGGTTCAAATCCCACTTCTGACTTTCTGATTCTTGAATTTGTTGCTTTGGTCTTCAATCGGCTTTACTTTCTAATGGAAAAAAAATATGTGATTTGTGTTTGGGACTCCTGATGGAGTCGTGGGTTCAAATCCCACTTCTGACTTTCTGATTCTTGAATTTGTTGCTTTGGTCTTTCAATCGGCTTTACTTTCTAATGGAAAAAAAATATTTTTCCTAGCCAAAGACTGTCCCTTTGAAGTCCCAACATTATGAAAACTTCCTTTCCGTTTTGCTCCTACCCAAACCTAAGACGTGGCAATCACCGAGACTGCCTGCTTCCAAGTTCTTATCGACCTGTACTCAAAAATCTCCTCCATAGCTTTTTATTTTTTAAACCATCAGAGTGATGGCCCATCCCTGCATAATGGCAGCCCCAACCCCTTAAGGTAGAAATACTCCTACAGAGAAATTTCAAAGGAGAATGCCAGCGTGAAACAGCTGAAATGGAGCTCGTCAAAAAATGTAACACCATCGCCCCGGCCTCGTGACTCACCACAACTATCTGTGAAAATAACAGTTAGCAGCTCATGCTGTCTTTTCATACTTACTTCAGTCGTCAATAGGCTATTCTATAAGGCTATTAACACTCTGTCGACATCACTTCCTGCCTAATCCAATGCCTTCTCTATGTTCCATATATATGTTATTCATCTCATTCAAAAGAGTATTCAACCCGGAGCACAGCTGCATATCAGTGAGCAGCCATGACTCTTCCATGGTCTCTTCTGCTGTTGCAGACATAAGGAGAGCTAACAGAACGAATCAACAGTAACTGAGAAACCTGGATCAACTGTGAGGGAAGTAGAGGTCGCAAGCGGGTGAGTCTCAATTGGAGAGTGTCTCTGAAATGTCAGTCCTAGAAACTTTATTTCTTTTGCTATCCTGTCAGCCATATAGGCCCTTGAGCAGCAGGGCAATGAGATCAACACTGCCAATTTTATCGTCCTGTGCTGTAAAGATAGAGGCTTTCTTCTACTTAAGTCCCGATTGGTTACATCACACCTCGACCTGATGGTGAGAGAGCAAGCCAGAGATGCAGAGCATGATTCTTTCTGCTCTAATCTCTGAAAGGTACGTTGGTTGCACATTTGGTTACTAGGGTTTGCTATATTATTTCATGCGTAATATTTGAAACATTTCTTGAAATACCGGAACCGCTTTGACATCCACAGTTATATGTTTAGGAGTTCAGATTGTCAGCCAGAAGCAAAGCAAAATGTCTGTTGAGGACAGGCTCCTCTCCACCATGGAATAGGTAGGATTGAATAAGGTCAAGAATGTTACGAGGCATGTCTGTCGAGAGAGAGAGGTGAAAACTGCCAGGCAACATTAAATGAAAAAACAATATATAAGTATGGATGTCAGGTTTACTTATCAGATGCCTCCATGGCTGAGTGGTCTAATGCTCTTCTCTGTGATTTGTGTTTGGGACTCCTGATGGAGTCGTGGGTTCAAATCCCACTTCTGACTTTCTGATTCTTGAATTTGTTGCTTTGGTCTTCAATCGGCTTTACTTTCTAATGGAAAAAAAATATGTGATTTGTGTTTGGGACTCCTGATGGAGTCGTGGGTTCAAATCCCACTTCTGACTTTCTGATTCTTGAATTTGTTGCTTTGGTCTTTCAATTGGCTTTACTTTCTAATGGAAAAAATATTTTTCCTAGCCAAAGACTGTCCCTTTGAAGTCCCAACATTATGAAAACTTCCTTTCCGTTTTGCTCCTACCCAAACCTAAGACGTGGCAATCACCGAGACTGCCTGCTTCCAAGTTCTTATCGACCTGTACTCAAAAATCTCCTCCATAGCTTTTTATTTTTTAAACCATCAGAGTGATGGCCCATCCCTGCATAATGGCAGCCCCAACCCCTTAAGGTAGAAATACTCCTACAGAGAAATTTCAAAGGAGAATGCCAGCGTGAAACAGCTGAAATGGAGCTCGTCAAAAAATGTAACACCATCGCCCCGGCCTCGTGACTCACCACAACTATCTGTGAAAATAACAGTTAGCAGCTCATGCTGTCTTTTCATACTTACTTCAGTCGTCAATAGGCTATTCTATAAGGCTATTAACACTCTGTCGACATCACTTCCTGCCTAATCCAATGCCTTCTCTATGTTCCATATATATGTTATTCATCTCATTCAAAAGAGTATTCAACCCGGAGCACAGCTGCATATCAGTGGGCAGCCATGACTCTTCCATGGTCTCTTCTGCTGTTGCAGACATAAGGAGAGCTAACAGAACGAATCAACAGTAACTGAGAAACCTGGATCAACTGTGAGGGAAGTAGAGGTCGCAAGCGGGTGAGTCTCAATTGGAGAGTGTCTCTGAAATGTCAGTCCTAGAAACTTTATTTCTTTTGCTCTCCTGTCAGCCATATAGGCCCTTGAGCAGCAGGGCAATGAGATCAACACTGCCAATTTTATCATCCTGTGCTGTAAAGATAGAGGCTTTCTTCTACTTAAGTCCCGATTGGTTACATCACACCTCGACCTGATGGTGAGAGAGCAAGCCAGAGATGCAGAGCATGATTCTTTCTGCTCTAATCTCTGAAAGGTACGTTGGTTGCACATTTGGTTACTAGGGTTTGCTATATTATTTCATGCGTAATATTTGAAACATTTCTTGAAATACCGGAACCGCTTTGACATCCACAGTTATATGTTTAGGAGTTCAGATTGTCAGCCAGAAGCAAAGCAAAATGTCTGTTGAGGACAGGCTCCTCTCCACCATGGAATAGGTAGGATTGAATAAGGTCAAGAATGTTACGAGGCATGTCTGTCGAGAGAGAGAGGTGAAAACTGCCAGGCAACCTTAAATGAAAAAACAATATATAAGTATGGATGTCAGGTTTACTTATCAGATGCCTCCATGGCTGAGTGGTCTAATGCTCTTCTCTGTGATTTGTGTTTGGGACTCCTGATGGAGTCGTGGGTTCAAATCCCACTTCTGACTTTCTGATTCTTGAATTTGTTGCTTTGGTCTTCAATCGGCTTTACTTTCTAATGGAAAAAAAATATGTGATTTGTGTTTGGGACTCCTGATGGAGTCGTGGGTTCAAATCCCACTTCTGACTTTCTGATTCTTGAATTTGTTGCTTTGGTCTTTCAATCGGCTTTACTTTCTAATGGAAAAAAATATTTTTCCTAGCCAAAGACTGTCCCTTTGAAGTCCCAACATTATGAAAACTTCCTTTCCGTTTTGCTCCTACCCAAACCTAAGACGTGGCAATCACCGAGACTACCTGCTTCCAAGTTCTTATCGACCTGTACTCAAAAATCTCCTCCATAGCTTTTTATTTTTTAAACCATCAGAGTGATGGCCCATCCCTGCATAATGGCAGCCCCAACCCCTTAAGGTAGAAATACTCCTACAGAGAAATTTCAAAGGAGAATGCCAGCGTGAAACAGCTGAAATGGAGCTCGTCAAAAAATGTAACACCATCGCCCCGGCCTCGTGACTCACCACAACTATCTGTGAAAATAACAGTTAGCAGCTCATGCTGTCTTTTCATACTTACTTCAGTCGTCAATAGGCTATTCTATAAGGCTATTAACACTCTGTCGACATCACTTCCTGCCTAATCCAATGCCTTCTCTATGTTCCATATATATGTTATTCATCTCATTCAAAAGAGTATTCAACCCGGAGCACAGCTGCATATCAGTGAGCAGCCATGACTCTTCCATGGTCTCTTCTGCTGTTGCAGACATAAGGAGAGCTAACAGAACGAATCAACAGTAACTGAGAAACCTGGATCAACTGTGAGGGAAGTAGAGGTCGCAAGCGGGTGAGTCTCAATTGGAGAGTGTCTCTGAAATGTCAGTCCTAGAAACTTTATTTCTTTTGCTATCCTGTCAGCCATATAGGCCCTTGAGCAGCAGGGCAATGAGATCAACACTGCCAATTTTATCATCCTGTGCTGTAAAGATAGAGGCTTTCTTCTACTTAAGTCCCGATTGGTTACATCACACCTCGACCTGATGGTGAGAGAGCAAGCCAGAGATGCAGAGCATGATTCTTTCTGCTCTAATCTCTGAAAGGTACGTTGGTTGCACATTTGGTTACTAGGGTTTGCTATATTATTTCATGCGTAATATTTGAAACATTTCTTGAAATACGGGAACCGCTTTGACATCCACAGTTATATGTTTAGGAGTTCAGATTGTCAGCCAGAAGCAAAGCAAAATGTCTGTTGAGGACAGGCTCCTCTCCACCATGGAATAGGTAGGATTGAATAAGGTCAAGAATGTTACGAGGCATGTCTGTCGAGAGAGAGAGGTGAAAACTGCCAGGCAACATTAAATGAAAAAACAATATATAAGTATGGATGTCAGGTTTACTTATCAGATGCCTCCATGGCTGAGTGGTCTAATGCTCTTCTCTGTGATTTGTGGTTGGGACTCCTGATGGAGTCGTGGGTTCAAATCCCACTTCTGACTTTCTGATTCTTGAATTTGTTGCTTTGGTCTTCAATCGGCTTTACTTTCTAATGGAAAAAAAATATGTGATTTGTGTTTGGGACTCCTGATGGAGTCGTGGGTTCAAATCCCACTTCTGACTTTCTGATTCTTGAATTTGTTGCTTTGGTCTTTCAATTGGCTTTACTTTCTAATGGAAAAAAATATTTTTCCTAGCCAAAGACTGTCCCTTTGAAGTCCCAACATTATGAAAACTTCCTTTCCGTTTTGCTCCTACCCAAACCTAAGACGTGGCAATCACCGAGACTGCCTGCTTCCAAGTTCTTATCGACCTGTACTCAAAAATCTCCTCCATAGCTTTTTATTTTTTAAACCATCAGAGTGATGGCCCATCCCTGCATAATGGCAGCCCCAACCCCTTAAGGTAGAAATACTCCTACAGAGAAATTTCAAAGGAGAATGCCAGCGTGAAACAGCTGAAATGGAGCTCGTCAAAAAATGTAACACCATCGCCCCGGCCTCGTGACTCACCACAACTATCTGTGAAAATAACAGTTAGCAGCTCATGCTGTCTTTTCATACTTACTTCAGTCGTCAATAGGCTATTCTATAAGGCTATTAACACTCTGTCGACATCACTTCCTGCCTAATCCAATGCCTTCTCTATGTTCCATATATATGTTATTCATCTCATTCAAAAGAGTATTCAACCCGGAGCACAGCTGCATATCAGTGAGCAGCCATGACTCTTCCATGGTCTCTTCTGCTGTTGCAGACATAAGGAGAGCTAACAGAACGAATCAACAGTAACTGAGAAACCTGGATCAACTGTGAGGGAAGTAGAGGTCGCAAGCGGGTGAGTCTCAATTGGAGAGTGTCTCTGAAATGTCAGTCCTAGAAACTTTATTTCTTTTGCTATCCTGTCAGCCATATAGGCCCTTGAGCAGCAGGGCAATGAGATCAACACTGCCAATTTTATCGTCCTGTGCTGTAAAGATAGAGGCTTTCTTCTACTTAAGTCCCGATTGGTTACATCACACCTCGACCTGATGGTGAGAGAGCAAGCCAGAGATGCAGAGCATGATTCTTTCTGCTCTAATCTCTGAAAGGTACGTTGGTTGCACATTTGGTTACTAGGGTTTGCTATATTATTTCATGCGTAATATTTGAAACATTTCTTGAAATACCGGAACCGCTTTGACATCCACAGTTATATGTTTAGGAGTTCAGATTGTCAGCCAGAAGCAAAGCAAAATGTCTGTTGAGGACAGGCTCCTCTCCACCATGGAATAGGTAGGATTGAATAAGGTCAAGAATGTTACGAGGCATGTCTGTCGAGAGAGAGAGGTGAAAACTGCCAGGCAACATTAAATGAAAAAACAATATATAAGTATGGATGTCAGGTTTACTTATCAGATGCCTCCATGGCTGAGTGGTCTAATGCTCTTCTCTGTGATTTGTGTTTGGGACTCCTGATGGAGTCGTGGGTTCAAATCCCACTTCTGACTTTCTGATTCTTGAATTTGTTGCTTTGGTCTTCAATCGGCTTTACTTTCTAATGGAAAAAAAATATGTGATTTGTGTTTGGGACTCCTGATGGAGTCGTGGGTTCAAATCCCACTTCTGACTTTCTGATTCTTGAATTTGTTGCTTTGGTCTTTCAATTGGCTTTACTTTCTAATGGAAAAAAATATTTTTCCTAGCCAAAGACTGTCCCTTTGAAGTCCCAACATTATGAAAACTTCCTTTCCGTTTTGCTCCTACCCAAACCTAAGACGTGGCAATCACCGAGACTGCCTGCTTCCAAGTTCTTATCGACCTGTACTCAAAAATCTCCTCCATAGCTTTTTATTTTTTAAACCATCAGAGTGATGGCCCATCCCTGCATAATGGCAGCCCCAACCCCTTAAGGTAGAAATACTCCTACAGAGAAATTTCAAAGGAGAATGCCAGCGTGAAACAGCTGAAATGGAGCTCGTCAAAAAATGTAACACCATCGCCCCGGCCTCGTGACTCACCACAACTATCTGTGAAAATAACAGTTAGCAGCTCATGCTGTCTTTTCATACTTACTTCAGTCGTCAATAGGCTATTCTATAAGGCTATTAACACTCTGTCGACATCACTTCCTGCCTAATCCAATGCCTTCTCTATGTTCCATATATATGTTATTCATCTCATTCAAAAGAGTATTCAACCCGGAGCACAGCTGCATATCAGTGAGCAGCCATGACTCTTCCATGGTCTCTTCTGCTGTTGCAGACATAAGGAGAGCTAACAGAACGAATCAACAGTAACTGAGAAACCTGGATCAACTGTGAGGGAAGTAGAGGTCGCAAGCGGGTGAGACTCAATTGGAGAGTGTCTCTGAAATGTCAGTCCTAGAAACTTTATTTCTTTTGCTATCCTGTCAGCCATATAGGCCCTTGAGCAGCAGGGCAATGAGATCAACACTGCCAATTTTATCGTCCTGTACTGTAAAGATAGAGGCTTTCTTCTACTTAAGTCCCGATTGGTTACATCACACCTCGACCTGATGGTGAGAGAGCAAGCCAGAGATGCAGAGCATGATTCTTTCTGCTCTAATCTCTGAAAGGTACGTTGGTTGCACATTTGGTTACTAGGGTTTGCTATATTATTTCATGCGTAATATTTGAAACATTTCTTGAAATACCGGAACCGCTTTGACATCCACAGTTATATGTTTAGGAGTTCAGATTGTCAGCCAGAAGGAAAGCAAAATGTCTGTTGAGGACAGGCTCCTCTCCACCATGGAATAGGTAGGATTGAATAAGGTCAAGAATGTTACGAGGCATGTCTGTCGAGAGAGAGAGGTGAAAACTGCCAGGCAACATTAAATGAAAAAACAATATATAAGTATGGATGTCAGGTTTACTTATCAGATGCCTCCATGGCTGAGTGGTCTAATGCTCTTCTCTGTGATTTGTGTTTGGGACTCCTGATGGAGTCGTGGGTTCAAATCCCACTTCTGACTTTCTGATTCTTGAATTTGTTGCTTTGGTCTTCAATCGGCTTTACTTTCTAATGGAAAAAAAATATGTGATTTGTGTTTGGGACTCCTGATGGAGTCGTGGGTTCAAATCCCACTTCTGACTTTCTGATTCTTGAATTTGTTGCTTTGGTCTTTCAATTGGCTTTACTTTCTAATGGAAAAAATATTTTTCCTAGCCAAAGACTGTCCCTTTGAAGTCCCAACATTATGAAAACTTCCTTTCCGTTTTGCTCCTACCCAAACCTAAGACGTGGCAATCACCGAGACTGCCTGCTTCCAAGTTCTTATCGACCTGTACTCAAAAATCTCCTCCATAGCTTTTTATTTTTTAAACCATCAGAGTGATGGCCCATCCCTGCATAATGGCAGCCCCAACCCCTTAAGGTAGAAATACTCCTACAGAGAAATTTCAAAGGAGAATGCCAGCGTGAAACAGCTGAAATGGAGCTCGTCAAAAAATGTAACACCATCGCCCCGGCCTCGTGACTCACCACAACTATCTGTGAAAATAACAGTTAGCAGCTCATGCTGTCTTTTCATACTTACTTCAGTCGTCAATAGGCTATTCTATAAGGCTATTAACACTCTGTCGACATCACTTCCTGCCTAATCCAATGCCTTCTCTATGTTCCATATATATGTTATTCATCTCATTCAAAAGAGTATTCAACCCGGAGCACAGCTGCATATCAGTGGGCAGCCATGACTCTTCCATGGTCTCTTCTGCTGTTGCAGACATAAGGAGAGCTAACAGAACGAATCAACAGTAACTGAGAAACCTGGATCAACTGTGAGGGAAGTAGAGGTCGCAAGCGGGTGAGTCTCAATTGGAGAGTGTCTCTGAAATGTCAGTCCTAGAAACTTTATTTCTTTTGCTCTCCTGTCAGCCATATAGGCCCTTGAGCAGCAGGGCAATGAGATCAACACTGCCAATTTTATCGTCCTGTGCTGTAAAGATAGAGGCTTTCTTCTACTTAAGTCCCGATTGGTTACATCACACCTCGACCTGATGGTGAGAGAGCAAGCCAGAGATGCAGAGCATGATTCTTTCTGCTCTAATCTCTGAAAGGTACGTTGGTTGCACATTTGGTTACTAGGGTTTGCTATATTATTTCATGCGTAATATTTGAAACATTTCTTGAAATACCGGAACCGCTTTGACATCCACAGTTATATGTTTAGGAGTTCAGATTGTCAGCCAGAAGCAAAGCAAAATGTCTGTTGAGGACAGGCTCCTCTCCACCATGGAATAGGTAGGATTGAATAAGGTCAAGAATGTTACGAGGCATGTCTGTCGAGAGAGAGAGGTGAAAACTGCCAGGTAACCGTAAATGAAAAAACAATATATAAGTATGGATGTCAAGTTTACTTATCAGATGCCTCCATGGCTGAGTGGTCTAATGCTCTTCTCTGTGATTTGTGTTTGGGACTCCTGATGGAGTCGTGGGTTCAAATCCCACTTCTGACTTTCTGATTCTTGAATTTGTTGCTTTGGTCTTCAATCGGCTTTACTTTCTAATGGAAAAAAAATATGTGATTTGTGTTTGGGACTCCTGATGGAGTCGTGGGTTCAAATCCCACTTCTGACTTTCTGATTCTTGAATTTGTTGCTTTGGTCTTTCAATTGGCTTTACTTTCTAATGGAAAAAAATATTTTTCCTAGCCAAAGACTGTCCCTTTGAAGTCCCAACATTATGAAAACTTCCTTTCCGTTTTGCTCCTACCCAAACCTAAGACGTGGCAATCACCGAGACTGCCTGCTTCCAAGTTCTTATCGACCTGTACTCAAAAATCTCCTCCATAGCTTTTTATTTTTTAAACCATCAGAGTGATGGCCCATCCCTGCATAATGGCAGCCCCAACCCCTTAAGGTAGAAATACTCCTACAGAGAAATTTCAAAGGAGAATGCCAGCGTGAAACAGCTGAAATGGAGCTCGTCAAAAAATGTAACACCATCGCCCCGGCCTCGTGACTCACCACAACTATCTGTGAAAATAACAGTTAGCAGCTCATGCTGTCTTTTCATACTTACTTCAGTCGTCAATAGGCTATTCTATAAGGCTATTAACACTCTGTCGACATCACTTCCTGCCTAATCCAATGCCTTCTCTATGTTCCATATATATGTTATTCATCTCATTCAAAAGAGTATTCAACCCGGAGCACAGCTGCATATCAGTGAGCAGCCATGACTCTTCCATGGTCTCTTCTGCTGTTGCAGACATAAGGAGAGCTAACAGAACGAATCAACAGTAACTGAGAAACCTGGATCAACTGTGAGGGAAGTAGAGGTCGCAAGCGGGTGAGTCTCAATTGGAGAGTGTCTCTGAAATGTCAGTCCTAGAAACTTTATTTCTTTTGCTCTCCTGTCAGCCATATAGGCCCTTGAGCAGCAGGGCAATGAGATCAACACTGCCAATTTTATCGTCCTGTACTGTAAAGATAGAGGCTTTCTTCTACTTAAGTCCCGATTGGTTACATCACACCTCGACCTGATGGTGAGAGAGCAAGCCAGAGATGCAGAGCATGATTCTTTCTGCTCTAATCTCTGAAAGGTACGTTGGTTGCACATTTGGTTACTAGGGTTTGCTATATTATTTCATGCGTAATATTTGAAACATTTCTTGAAATACCGGAACCGCTTTGACATCCACAGTTATATGTTTAGGAGTTCAGATTGTCAGCCAGAAGCAAAGCAAAATGTCTGTTGAGGACAGGCTCCTCTCCACCATGGAATAGGTAGGATTGAATAAGGTCAAGAATGTTACGAGGCATGTCTGTCGAGAGAGAGAGGTGAAAACTGCCAGGCAACATTAAATGAAAAAACAATATATAAGTATGGATGTCAGGTTTACTTATCAGATGCCTCCATGGCTGAGTGGTCTAATGCTCTTCTCTGTGATTTGTGTTTGGGACTCCTGATGGAGTCGTGGGTTCAAATCCCACTTCTGACTTTCTGATTCTTGAATTTGTTGCTTTGGTCTTCAATCGGCTTTACTTTCTAATGGAAAAAAAATATGTGATTTGTGTTTGGGACTCCTGATGGAGTCGTGGGTTCAAATCCCACTTCTGACTTTCTGATTCTTGAATTTGTTGCTTTGGTCTTTCAATTGGCTTTACTTTCTAATGGAAAAAATATTTTTCCTAGCCAAAGACTGTCCCTTTGAAGTCCCAACATTATGAAAACTTCCTTTCCGTTTTGCTCCTACCCAAACCTAAGACGTGGCAATCACCGAGACTGCCTGCTTCCAAGTTCTTATCGACCTGTACTCAAAAATCTCCTCCATAGCTTTTTATTTTTTAAACCATCAGAGTGATGGCCCATCCCTGCATAATGGCAGCCCCAACCCCTTAAGGTAGAAATACTCCTACAGAGAAATTTCAAAGGAGAATGCCAGCGTGAAACAGCTGAAATGGAGCTCGTCAAAAAATGTAACACCATCGCCCCGGCCTCGTGACTCACCACAACTATCTGTGAAAATAACAGTTAGCAGCTCATGCTGTCTTTTCATACTTACTTCAGTCGTCAATAGGCTATTCTATAAGGCTATTAACACTCTGTCGACATCACTTCCTGCCTAATCCAATGCCTTCTCTATGTTCCATATATATGTTATTCATCTCATTCAAAAGAGTATTCAACCCGGAGCACAGCTGCATATCAGTGAGCAGCCATGACTCTTCCATGGTCTCTTCTGCTGTTGCAGACATAAGGAGAGCTAACAGAACGAATCAACAGTAACTGAGAAACCTGGATCAACTGTGAGGGAAGTAGAGGTCGCAAGCGGGTGAGTCTCAATTGGAGAGTGTCTCTGAAATGTCAGTCCTAGAAACTTTATTTCTTTTGCTATCCTGTCAGCCATATAGGCCCTTGAGCAGCAGGGCAATGAGATCAACACTGCCAATTTTATCGTCCTGTGCTGTAAAGATAGAGGCTTTCTTCTACTTAAGTCCCGATTGGTTACATCACACCTCGACCTGATGGTGAGAGAGCAAGCCAGAGATGCAGAGCATGATTCTTTCTGCTCTAATCTCTGAAAGGTACGTTGGTTGCACATTTGGTTACTAGGGTTTGCTATATTATTTCATGCGTAATATTTGAAACATTTCTTGAAATACCGGAACCGCTTTGACATCCACAGTTATATGTTTAGGAGTTCAGATTGTCAGCCAGAAGCAAAGCAAAATGTCTGTTGAGGACAGGCTCCTCTCCACCATGGAATAGGTAGGATTGAATAAGGTCAAGAATGTTACGAGGCATGTCTGTCGAGAGAGAGAGGTGAAAACTGCCAGGCAACATTAAATGAAAAAACAATATATAAGTATGGATGTCAGGTTTACTTATCAGATGCCTCCATGGCTGAGTGGTCTAATGCTCTTCTCTGTGATTTGTGTTTGGGACTCCTGATGGAGTCGTGGGTTCAAATCCCACTTCTGACTTTCTGATTCTTGAATTTGTTGCTTTGGTCTTCAATCGGCTTTACTTTCTAATGGAAAAAAAATATGTGATTTGTGTTTGGGACTCCTGAAGGAGTCGTGGGTTCAAATCCCACTTCTGACTTTCTGATTCTTGAATTTGTTGCTTTGGTCTTTCAATTGGCTTTACTTTCTAATGGAAAAAAATATTTTTCCTAGCCAAAGACTGTCCCTTTGAAGTCCCAACATTATGAAAACTTCCTTTCCGTTTTGCTCCTACCCAAACCTAAGACGTGGCAATCACCGAGACTGCCTGCTTCCAAGTTCTTATCGACCTGTACTCAAAAATCTCCTCCATAGCTTTTTATTTTTTAAACCATCAGAGTGATGGCCCATCCCTGCATAATGGCAGCCCCAACCCCTTAAGGTAGAAATACTCCTACAGAGAAATTTCAAAGGAGAATGCCAGCGTGAAACAGCTGAAATGGAGCTCGTCAAAAAATGTAACACCATCGCCCCGGCCTCGTGACTCACCACAACTATCTGTGAAAATAACAGTTAGCAGCTCATGCTGTCTTTTCATACTTACTTCAGTCGTCAATAGGCTATTCTATAAGGCTATTAACACTCTGTCGACATCACTTCCTGCCTAATCCAATGCCTTCTCTATGTTCCATATATATGTTATTCATCTCATTCAAAAGAGTATTCAACCCGGAGCACAGCTGCATATCAGTGAGCAGCCATGACTCTTCCATGGTCTCTTCTGCTGTTGCAGACATAAGGAGAGCTAACAGAACGAATCAACAGTAACTGAGAAACCTGGATCAACTGTGAGGGAAGTAGAGGTCGCAAGCGGGTGAGTCTCAATTGGAGAGTGTCTCTGAAATGTCAGTCCTAGAAACTTTATTTCTTTTGCTATCCTGTCAGCCATATAGGCCCTTGAGCAGCAGGGCAATGAGATCAACACTGCCAATTTTATCGTCCTGTGCTGTAAAGATAGAGGCTTTCTTCTACTTAAGTCCCGATTGGTTACATCACACCTCGACCTGATGGTGAGAGAGCAAGCCAGAGATGCAGAGCATGATTCTTTCTGCTCTAATCTCTGAAAGGTACGTTGGTTGCACATTTGGTTACTAGGGTTTGCTATATTATTTCATGCGTAATATTTGAAACATTTCTTGAAATACCGGAACCGCTTTGACATCCACAGTTATATGTTTAGGAGTTCAGATTGTCAGCCAGAAGCAAAGCAAAATGTCTGTTGAGGACAGGCTCCTCTCCACCATGGAATAGGTAGGATTGAATAAGGTCAAGAATGTTACGAGGCATGTCTGTCGAGAGAGAGAGGTGAAAACTGCCAGGCAACATTAAATGAAAAAACAATATATAAGTATGGATGTCAGGTTTACTTATCAGATGCCTCCATGGCTGAGTGGTCTAATGCTCTTCTCTGTGATTTGTGTTTGGGACTCCTGATGGAGTCGTGGGTTCAAATCCCACTTCTGACTTTCTGATTCTTGAATTTGTTGCTTTGGTCTTCAATCGGCTTTACTTTCTAATGGAAAAAAAATATGTGATTTGTGTTTGGGACTCCTGATGGAGTCGTGGGTTCAAATCCCACTTCTGACTTTCTGATTCTTGAATTTGTTGCTTTGGTCTTTCAATTGGCTTTACTTTCTAATGGAAAAAAATATTTTTCCTAGCCAAAGACTGTCCCTTTGAAGTCCCAACATTATGAAAACTTCCTTTCCGTTTTGCTCCTACCCAAACCTAAGACGTGGCAATCACCGAGACTGCCTGCTTCCAAGTTCTTATCGACCTGTACTCAAAAATCTCCTCCATAGCTTTTTATTTTTTAAACCATCAGAGTGATGGCCCATCCCTGCATAATGGCAGCCCCAACCCCTTAAGGTAGAAATACTCCTACAGAGAAATTTCAAAGGAGAATGCCAGCGTGAAACAGCTGAAATGGAGCTCGTCAAAAAATGTAACACCATCGCCCCGGCCTCGTGACTCACCACAACTATCTGTGAAAATAACAGTTAGCAGCTCATGCTGTCTTTTCATACTTACTTCAGTCGTCAATAGGCTATTCTATAAGGCTATTAACACTCTGTCGACATCACTTCCTGCCTAATCCAATGCCTTCTCTATGTTCCATATATATGTTATTCATCTCATTCAAAAGAGTATTCAACCCGGAGCACAGCTGCATATCAGTGAGCAGCCATGACTCTTCCATGGTCTCTTCTGCTGTTGCAGACATAAGGAGAGCTAACAGAACGAATCAACAGTAACTGAGAAACCTGGATCAACTGTGAGGGAAGTAGAGGTCGCAAGCGGGTGAGTCTCAATTGGAGAGTGTCTCTGAAATGTCAGTCCTAGAAACTTTATTTCTTTTGCTCTCCTGTCAGCCATATAGGCCCTTGAGCAGCAGGGCAATGAGATCAACACTGCCAATTTTATCGTCCTGTGCTGTAAAGATAGAGGCTTTCTTCTACTTAAGTCCCGATTGGTTACATCACACCTCGACCTGATGGTGAGAGAGCAAGCCAGAGATGCAGAGCATGATTCTTTCTGCTCTAATCTCTGAAAGGTACGTTGGTTGCACATTTGGTTACTAGGGTTTGCTATATTATTTCATGCGTAATATTTGAAACATTTCTTGAAATACCGGAACCGCTTTGACATCCACAGTTATATGTTTAGGAGTTCAGATTGTCAGCCAGAAGCAAAGCAAAATGTCTGTTGAGGACAGGCTCCTCTCCACCATGGAATAGGTAGGATTGAATAAGGTCAAGAATGTTACGAGGCATGTCTGTCGAGAGAGAGAGGTGAAAACTGCCAGGCAACATTAAATGAAAAAATAATATATAAGTATGGATGTCAGGTTTACTTATCAGATGCCTCCATGGCTGAGTGGTCTAATGCTCTTCTCTGTGATTTGTGTTTGGGACTCCTGATGGAGTCGTGGGTTCAAATCCCACTTCTGACTTTCTGATTCTTGAATTTGTTGCTTTGGTCTTCAATCGGCTTTACTTTCTAATGGAAAAAAAATATGTGATTTGTGTTTGGGACTCCTGATGGAGTCGTGGGTTCAAATCCCACTTCTGACTTTCTGATTCTTGAATTTGTTGCTTTGGTCTTTCAATTGGCTTTACTTTCTAATGGAAAAAATATTTTTCCTAGCCAAAGACTGTCCCTTTGAAGTCCCAACATTATGAAAACTTCCTTTCCGTTTTGCTCCTACCCAAACCTAAGACGTGGCAATCACCGAGACTGCCTGCTTCCAAGTTCTTATCGACCTGTACTCAAAAATCTCCTCCATAGCTTTTTATTTTTTAAACCATCAGAGTGATGGCCCATCCCTGCATAATGGCAGCCCCAACCCCTTAAGGTAGAAATACTCCTACAGAGAAATTTCAAAGGAGAATGCCAGCGTGAAACAGCTGAAATGGAGCTCGTCAAAAAATGTAACACCATCGCCCCGGCCTCGTGACTCACCACAACTATCTGTGAAAATAACAGTTAGCAGCTCATGCTGTCTTTTCATACTTACTTCAGTCGTCAATAGGCTATTCTATAAGGCTATTAACACTCTGTCGACATCACTTCCTGCCTAATCCAATGCCTTCTCTATGTTCCATATATATGTTATTCATCTCATTCAAAAGAGTATTCAACCCGGAGCACAGCTGCATATCAGTGAGCAGCCATGACTCTTCCATGGTCTCTTCTGCTGTTGCAGACATAAGGAGAGCTAACAGAACGAATCAACAGTAACTGAGAAACCTGGATCAACTGTGAGGGAAGTAGAGGTCGCAAGCGGGTGAGTCTCAATTGGAGAGTGTCTCTGAAATGTCAGTCCTAGAAACTTTATTTCTTTTGCTATCCTGTCAGCCATATAGGCCCTTGAGCAGCAGGGCAATGAGATCAACACTGCCAATTTTATCGTCCTGTGCTGTAAAGATAGAGGCTTTCTTCTACTTAAGTCCCGATTGGTTACATCACACCTCGACCTGATGGTGAGAGAGCAAGCCAGAGATGCAGAGCATGATTCTTTCTGCTCTAATCTCTGAAAGGTACGTTGGTTGCACATTTGGTTACTAGGGTTTGCTATATTATTTCATGCGTAATATTTGAAACATTTCTTGAAATACCGGAACCGCTTTGACATCCACAGTTATATGTTTAGGAGTTCAGATTGTCAGCCAGAAGCAAAGCAAAATGTCTGTTGAGGACAGGCTCCTCTCCACCATGGAATAGGTAGGATTGAATAAGGTCAAGAATGTTACGAGGCATGTCTGTCGAGAGAGAGAGGTGAAAACTGCCAGGCAACATTAAATGAAAAAACAATATATAAGTATGGATGTCAGGTTTACTTATCAGATGCCTCCATGGCTGAGTGGTCTAATGCTCTTCTCTGTGATTTGTGTTTGGGACTCCTGATGGAGTCGTGGGTTCAAATCCCACTTCTGACTTTCTGATTCTTGAATTTGTTGCTTTGGTCTTCAATCGGCTTTACTTTCTAATGGAAAAAAAATATGTGATTTGTGTTTGGGACTCCTGATGGAGTCGTGGGTTCAAATCCCACTTCTGACTTTCTGATTCTTGAATTTGTTGCTTTGGTCTTTCAATTGGCTTTACTTTCTAATGGAAAAAAATATTTTTCCTAGCCAAAGACTGTCCCTTTGAAGTCCCAACATTATGAAAACTTCCTTTCCGTTTTGCTCCTACCCAAACCTAAGACGTGGCAATCACCGAGACTGCCTGCTTCCAAGTTCTTATCGACCTGTACTCAAAAATCTCCTCCATAGCTTTTTATTTTTTAAACCATCAGAGTGATGGCCCATCCCTGCATAATGGCAGCCCCAACCCCTTAAGGTAGAAATACTCCTACAGAGAAATTTCAAAGGAGAATGCCAGCGTGAAACAGCTGAAATGGAGCTCGTCAAAAAATGTAACACCATCGCCCCGGCCTCGTGACTCACCACAACTATCTGTGAAAATAACAGTTAGCAGCTCATGCTGTCTTTTCATACTTACTTCAGTCGTCAATAGGCTATTCTATAAGGCTATTAACACTCTGTCGACATCACTTCCTGCCTAATCCAATGCCTTCTCTATGTTCCATATATATGTTATTCATCTCATTCAAAAGAGTATTCAACCCGGAGCACAGCTGCATATCAGTGAGCAGCCATGACTCTTCCATGGTCTCTTCTGCTGTTGCAGACATAAGGAGAGCTAACAGAACGAATCAACAGTAACTGAGAAACCTGGATCAACTGTGAGGGAAGTAGAGGTCGCAAGCGGGTGAGTCTCAATTGGAGAGTGTCTCTGAAATGTCAGTCCTAGAAACTTTATTTCTTTTGCTATCCTGTCAGCCATATAGGCCCTTGAGCAGCAGGGCAATGAGATCAACACTGCCAATTTTATCGTCCTGTGCTGTAAAGATAGAGGCTTTCTTCTACTTAAGTCCCGATTGGTTACATCACACCTCGACCTGATGGTGAGAGAGCAAGCCAGAGATGCAGAGCATGATTCTTTCTGCTCTAATCTCTGAAAGGTACGTTGGTTGCACATTTGGTTACTAGGGTTTGCTATATTATTTCATGCGTAATATTTGAAACATTTCTTGAAATACCGGAACCGCTTTGACATCCACAGTTATATGTTTAGGAGTTCAGATTGTCAGCCAGAAGCAAAGCAAAATGTCTGTTGAGGACAGGCTCCTCTCCACCATGGAATAGGTAGGATTGAATAAGGTCAAGAATGTTACGAGGCATGTCTGTCGAGAGAGAGAGGTGAAAACTGCCAGGCAACCTTAAATGAAAAAACAATATATAAGTATGGATGTCAGGTTTACTTATCAGATGCCTCCATGGCTGAGTGGTCTAATGCTCTTCTCTGTGATTTGTGTTTGGGACTCCTGATGGAGTCGTGGGTTCAAATCCCACTTCTGACTTTCTGATTCTTGAATTTGTTGCTTTGGTCTTCAATCGGCTTTACTTTCTAATGGAAAAAAAATATGTGATTTGTGTTTGGGACTCCTGATGGAGTCGTGGGTTCAAATCCCACTTCTGACTTTCTGATTCTTGAATTTGTTGCTTTGGTCTTTCAATTGGCTTTACTTTCTAATGGAAAAAATATTTTTCCTAGCCAAAGACTGTCCCTTTGAAGTCCCAACATTATGAAAACTTCCTTTCCGTTTTGCTCCTACCCAAACCTAAGACGTGGCAATCACCGACACTGCCTGCTTCCAAGTTCTTATCGACCTGTACTCAAAAATCTCCTCCATAGCTTTTTATTTTTTAAACCATCAGAGTGATGGCCCATCCCTGCATAATGGCAGCCCCAACCCCTTAAGGTAGAAATACTCCTACAGAGAAATTTCAAAGGAGAATGCCAGCGTGAAACAGCTGAAATGGAGCTCGTCAAAAAATGTAACACCATCGCCCCGGCCTCGTGACTCACCACAACTATCTGTGAAAATAACAGTTAGCAGCTCATGCTGTCTTTTCATACTTACTTCAGTCGTCAATAGGCTATTCTATAAGGCTATTAACACTCTGTCGACATCACTTCCTGCCTAATCCAATGCCTTCTCTATGTTCCATATATATGTTATTCATCTCATTCAAAAGAGTATTCAACCCGGAGCACAGCTGCATATCAGTGAGCAGCCATGACTCTTCCATGGTCTCTTCTGCTGTTGCAGACATAAGGAGAGCTAACAGAACGAATCAACAGTAACTGAGAAACCTGGATCAACTGTGAGGGAAGTAGAGGTCGCAAGCGGGTGAGTCTCAATTGGAGAGTGTCTCTGAAATGTCAGTCCTAGAAACTTTATTTCTTTTGCTATCCTGTCAGCCATATAGGCCCTTGAGCAGCAGGGCAATGAGATCAACACTGCCAATTTTATCGTCCTGTGCTGTAAAGATAGAGGCTTTCTTCTACTTAAGTCCCGATTGGTTACATCACACCTCGACCTGATGGTGAGAGAGCAAGCCAGAGATGCAGAGCATGATTCTTTCTGCTCTAATCTCTGAAAGGTACGTTGGTTGCACATTTGATTACTAGGGTTTGCTATATTATTTCATGCGTAATATTTGAAACATTTCTTGAAATACCGGAACCGCTTTGACATCCACAGTTATATGTTTAGGAGTTCAGATTGTCAGCCAGAAGCAAAGCAAAATGTCTGTTGAGGACAGGCTCCTCTCCACCATGGAATAGGTAGGATTGAATAAGGTCAAGAATGTTACGAGGCATGTCTGTCGAGAGAGAGAGGTGAAAACTGCCAGGCAACATTAAATGAAAAAACAATATATAAGTATGGATGTCAGGTTTACTTATCAGATGCCTCCATGGCTGAGTGGTCTAATGCTCTTCTCTGTGATTTGTGTTTGGGACTCCTGATGGAGTCGTGGGTTCAAATCCCACTTCTGACTTTCTGATTCTTGAATTTGTTGCTTTGGTCTTCAATCGGCTTTACTTTCTAATGGAAAAAAAATATGTGATTTGTGTTTGGGACTCCTGATGGAGTCGTGGGTTCAAATCCCACTTCTGACTTTCTGATTCTTGAATTTGTTGCTTTGGTCTTTCAATTGGCTTTACTTTCTAATGGAAAAAAATATTTTTCCTAGCCAAAGACTGTCCCTTTGAAGTCCCAACATTATGAAAACTTCCTTTCCGTTTTGCTCCTACCCAAACCTAAGACGTGGCAATCACCGAGACTGCCTGCTTCCAAGTTCTTATCGACCTGTACTCAAAAATCTCCTCCATAGCTTTTTATTTTTTAAACCATCAGAGTGATGGCCCATCCCTGCATAATGGCAGCCCCAACCCCTTAAGGTAGAAATACTCCTACAGAGAAATTTCAAAGGAGAATGCCAGCGTGAAACAGCTGAAATGGAGCTCGTCAAAAAATGTAACACCATCGCCCCGGCCTCGTGACTCACCACAACTATCTGTGAAAATAACAGTTAGCAGCTCATGCTGTCTTTTCATACTTACTTCAGTCGTCAATAGGCTATTCTATAAGGCTATTAACACTCTGTCGACATCACTTCCTGCCTAATCCAATGCCTTCTCTATGTTCCATATATATGTTATTCATCTCATTCAAAAGAGTATTCAACCCGGAGCACAGCTGCATATCAGTGAGCAGCCATGACTCTTCCATGGTCTCTTCTGCTGTTGCAGACATAAGGAGAGCTAACAGAACGAATCAACAGTAACTGAGAAACCTGGATCAACTGTGAGGGAAGTAGAGGTCGCAAGCGGGTGAGTCTCAATTGGAGAGTGTCTCTGAAATGTCAGTCCTAGAAACTTTATTTCTTTTGCTATCCTGTCAGCCATATAGGCCCTTGAGCAGCAGGGCAATGAGATCAACACTGCCAATTTTATCGTCCTGTGCTGTAAAGATAGAGGCTTTCTTCTACTTAAGTCCCGATTGGTTACATCACACCTCGACCTGATGGTGAGAGAGCAAGCCAGAGATGCAGAGCATGATTCTTTCTGCTCTAATCTCTGAAAAGTACGTTGGTTGCAATCGGCTTTACTTTCTAATGGAAAAAAAATATGAGATTTGTGTTTGGGACTCCTGATGGAGTCGTGGGTTCAAATCCCACTTCTGACTTTCTGATTCTTGAATTTGTTGCTTTGGTCTTCAATCGGCTTTACTTTCTAATGGAAAAAAAATATGTGATTTGTGTTTGGGACTCCTGATGGAGTCGTGGGTTCAAATCCCACTTCTGACTTTCTGATTCTTGAATTTGTTGCTTTGGTCTTTCAATTGGCTTTACTTTCTAATGGAAAAAATATTTTTCCTAGCCAAAGACTGTCCCTTTGAAGTCCCAACATTATGAAAACTTCCTTTCCGTTTTGCTCCTACCCAAACCTAAGACGTGGCAATCACTGACACTGCCTGCTTCCAAGTTCTTATCGACCTGTACTCAAGAATCTCCTCCATAGCTTTTTCTTTTTTAAACCATCAGAGTGATGGCCCATCCCTGCATACTGGCAGCCCCAACCCCTTAAGGTAGAAATACTCCTACAGAGAAATTTCAAAGGAGAATGCCAGCGTGAAACAGCTGAAATGGAGCTCGTCAAAAAATGTAACACCATCGCCCCGGCCTCGTGACTCACCACAACTATCTGTGAAAATAACAGTTAGCAGCTCATGCTGTCTTTTCATACTTACTTCAGTCGTCAATAGGCTATTCTATAAGGCTATTAACACTCTGTCGACATCACTTCCTGCCTAATCCAATGCCTTCTCTATGTTCCATATATATGTTATTCATCTCATTCAAAAGAGTATTCAACCCGGAGCACAGCTGCATATCAGTGAGCAGCCATGACTCTTCCATGGTCTCTTCTGCTGTTGCAGACATAAGGAGAGCTAACAGAACGAATCAACAGTAACTGAGAAACCTGGATCAACTGTGAGGGAAGTAGAGGTCGCAAGCGGGTGAGTCTCAATTGGAGAGTGTCTCTGAAATGTCAGTCCTAGAAACTTTATTTCTTTTGCTATCCTGTCAGCCATATAGGCCCTTGAGCAGCAGGGCAATGAGATCAACACTGCCAATTTTATCGTCCTGTGCTGTAAAGATAGAGGCTTTCTTCTACTTAAGTCCCGATTGGTTACATCACACCTCGACCTGATGGTGAGAGAGCAAGCCAGAGATGCAGAGCATGATTCTTTCTGCTCTAATCTCTGAAAGGTACGTTGGTTGCACATTTGGTTACTAGGGTTTGCTATATTATTTCATGCGTAATATTTGAAACATTTCTTGAAATACCGGAACCGCTTTGACATCCACAGTTATATGTTTAGGAGTTCAGATTGTCAGCCAGAAGCAAAGCAAAATGTCTGTTGAGGACAGGCTCCTCTCCACCATGGAATAGGTAGGATTGAATAAGGTCAAGAATGTTACGAGGCATGTCTGTCGAGAGAGAGAGGTGAAAACTGCCAGGCAACATTAAATGAAAAAACAATATATAAGTATGGATGTCAGGTTTACTTATCAGATGCCTCCATGGCTGAGTGGTCTAATGCTCTTCTCTGTGATTTGTGTTTGGGACTCCTGATGGAGTCGTGGGTTCAAATCCCACTTCTGACTTTCTGATTCTTGAATTTGTTGCTTTGGTCTTCAATTGGCTTTACTTTCTAATGGAAAAAAAATATGTGATTTGTGTTTGGGACTCCTGATGGAGTCGTGGGTTCAAATCCCACTTCTGACTTTCTGATTCTTGAATTTGTTGCTTTGGTCTTTCAATTGGCTTTACTTTCTAATGGAAAAAATATTTTTCCTAGCCAAAGACTGTCCCTTTGAAGTCCCAACATTATGAAAACTTCCTTTCCGTTTTGCTCCTACCCAAACCTAAGACGTGGCAATCACCGAGACTGCCTGCTTCCAAGTTCTTATCGACCTGTACTCAAAAATCTCCTCCATAGCTTTTTATTTTTTAAACCATCAGAGTGATGGCCCATCCCTGCATAATGGCAGCCCCAACCCCTTAAGGTAGAAATACTCCTACAGAGAAATTTTCAAAGGAGAATGCCAGCGTGAAACAGCTGAAATGGAGCTCGTCAAAAAATGTAACACCATCGCCCCGGCCTCGTGACTCACCACAACTATCTGTGAAATAACAGTTAGCAGCTCATGCTGTCTTTTCATACTTACTTCAGTCGTCAATAGGCTATTCTATAAGGCTATTAACACTCTGTCGACATCACTTCCTGCCTAATCCAATGCCTTCTCTATGTTCCATATATATGTTATTCATCTCATTCAAAAGAGTATTCAACCCGGAGCACAGCTGCATATCAGTGAGCAGCCATGACTCTTCCATGGTCTCTTCTGCTGTTGCAGACATAAGGAGAGCTAACAGAACGAATCAACAGTAACTGAGAAACCTGGATCAACTGTGAGGGAAGTAGAGGTCGCAAGCGGGTGAGTCTCAATTGGAGAGTGTCTCTGAAATGTCAGTCCTAGAAACTTTATTTCTTTTGCTATCCTGTCAGCCATATAGGCCCTGAGCAGCAGGGCAATGAGATCAACACTGCCAATTTTATCGTCCTGTGCTGTAAAGATAGAGGCTTTCTTCTACTTAAGTCCCGATTGGTTACATCACACCTCGACCTGATGGTGAGAGAGCAAGCCCAGAGATGCAGAGCATGATTCTTTCTGCTCTAATCTCTGAAAGGTACGTTGGTTGCACATTTGGTTACTAGGGTTTGCTATTTTATTTCATGCGTAATATTTGAAACATTTCTTGATGGAGTCGTGGGTTCAAATCCCACTTCTGACTTTCTGATTCTTGAATTTGTTGCTTTGGTCTTTCAATCGGCTTTACTTTCTAATGGAAAAAAATATTTTTCCTAGCCAAAGACTGTCCCTTTGAAGTCCCAACATTATGAAAACTTCCTTTCCGTTTTGCTCCTACCCAAACCTAAGACGTGGCAATCACCGAGACTGCCTGCTTCCAAGTTCTTATCGACCTGTACTCAAAAATCTCCTCCATAGCTTTTTATTTTTTAAACCATCAGAGTGATGGCCCATCCCTGCATAATGGCAGCCCCAACCCCTTAAGGTAGAAATACTCCTACAGAGAAATTTCAAAGGAGAATGCCAGCGTGAAACAGCTGAAATGGAGCTCGTCAAAAAATGTAACACCATCGCCCCGGCCTCGTGACTCACCACAACTATCTGTGAAAATAACAGTTAGCAGCTCATGCTGTCTTTTCATACTTACTTCAGTCGTCAATAGGCTATTCTATAAGGCTATTAACACTCTGTCGACATCACTTCCTGCCTAATCCAATGCCTTCTCTATGTTCCATATATATGTTATTCATCTCATTCAAAAGAGTATTCAACCCGGAGCACAGCTGCATATCAGTGAGCAGCCATGACTCTTCCATGGTCTCTTCTGCTGTTGCAGACATAAGGAGAGCTAACAGAACGAATCAACAGTAACTGAGAAACCTGGATCAACTGTGAGGGAAGTAGAGGTCGCAAGCGGGTGAGTCTCAATTGGAGAGTGTCTCTGAAATGTCAGTCCTAGAAACTTTATTTCTTTTGCTATCCTGTCAGCCATATAGGCCCTTGAGCAGCAGGGCAATGAGATCAACACTGCCAATTTTATCGTCCTGTGCTGTAAAGATAGAGGCTTTCTTCTACTTAAGTCCCGATTGGTTACATCACACCTCGACCTGATGGTGAGAGAGCAAGCCAGAGATGCAGAGCATGATTCTTTCTGCTCTAATCTCTGAAAGGTACGTTGGTTGCACATTTGGTTACTAGGGTTTGCTATATTATTTCATGCGTAATATTTGAAACATTTCTTGAAATACCGGAACCGCTTTGACATCCACAGTTATATGTTTAGGAGTTCAGATTGTCAGCCAGAAGCAAAGCAAAATGTCTGTTGAGGACAGGCTCCTCTCCACCATGGAATAGGTAGGATTGAATAAGGTCAAGAATGTTACGAGGCATGTCTGTCGAGAGAGAGAGGTGAAAACTGCCAGGCAACATTAAATGAAAAAACAATATATAAGTATGGATGTCAGGTTTACTTATCAGATGCCTCCATGGCTGAGTGGTCTAATGCGCTTCTCTGTGATTTGTGTTTGGGACTCCTGATGGAGTCGTGGGTTCAAATCCCACTTCTGACTTTCTGATTCTTGAATTTGTTGCTTTGGTCTTCAATCGGCTTTACTTTCTAATGGAAAAAAAATATGTGATTTGTGTTTGGGACTCCTGATGGAGTCGTGGGTTCAAATCCCACTTCTGACTTTCTGATTCTTGAATTTGTTGCTTTGGTCTTTCAATTGGCTTTACTTTCTAATGGAAAAAATATTTTTCCTAGCCAAAGACTGTCCCTTTGAAGTCCCAACATTATGAAAACTTCCTTTCCGTTTTGCTCCTACCCAAACCTAAGACGTGGCAATCACCGAGACTACCTGCTTCCAAGTTCTTATCGACCTGTACTCAAAAATCTCCTCCATAGCTTTTTATTTTTTAAACCATCAGAGTGATGGCCCATCCCTGCATAATGGCAGCCCCAACCCCTTAAGGTAGAAATACTCCTACAGAGAAATTTCAAAGGAGAATGCCAGCGTGAAACAGCTGAAATGGAGCTCGTCAAAAAATGTAACACCATCGCCCCGGCCTCGTGACTCACCACAACTATCTGTGAAAATAACAGTTAGCAGCTCATGCTGTCTTTTCATACTTACTTCAGTCGTCAATAGGCTATTCTATAAGGCTATTAACACTCTGTCGACATCACTTCCTGCCTAATCCAATGCCTTCTCTATGTTCCATATATATGTTATTCATCTCATTCAAAAGAGTATTCAACCCGGAGCACAGCTGCATATCAGTGAGCAGCCATGACTCTTCCATGGTCTCTTCTGCTGTTGCAGACATAAGGAGAGCTAACAGAACGAATCAACAGTAACTGAGAAACCTGGATCAACTGTGAGGGAAGTAGAGGTCGCAAGCGGGTGAGTCTCAATTGGAGAGTGTCTCTGAAATGTCAGTCCTAGAAACTTTATTTCTTTTGCTATCCTGTCAGCCATATAGGCCCTTGAGCAGCAGGGCAATGAGATCAACACTGCCAATTTTATCGTCCTGTGCTGTAAAGATAGAGGCTTTCTTCTACTTAAGTCCCGATTGGTTACATCACACCTCGACCTGATGGTGAGAGAGCAAGCCAGAGATGCAGAGCATGATTCTTTCTGCTCTAATCTCTGAAAGGTACGTTGGTTGCACATTTGGTTACTAGGGTTTGCTATATTATTTCATGCGTAATATTTGAAACATTTCTTGAAATACCGGAACCGCTTTGACATCCACAGTTATATGTTTAGGAGTTCAGATTGTCAGCCAGAAGCAAAGCAAAATGTCTGTTGAGGACAGGCTCCTCTCCACCATGGAATAGGTAGGATTGAATAAGGTCAAGAATGTTACGAGGCATGTCTGTCGAGAGAGAGAGGTGAAAACTGCCAGGCAACATTAAATGAAAAAACAATATATAAGTATGGATGTCAGGTTTACTTATCAGATGCCTCCATGGCTGAGTGGTCTAATGCTCTTCTCTGTGATTTGTGTTTGGGACTCCTGATGGAGTCGTGGGTTCAAATCCCACTTCTGACTTTCTGATTCTTGAATTTGTTGCTTTGGTCTTCAATCGGCTTTACTTTCTAATGGAAAAAAAATATGTGATTTGTGTTTGGGACTCCTGATGGAGTCGTGGGTTCAAATCCCACTTCTGACTTTCTGATTCTTGAATTTGGTACTATGGTCTTTCAATTGGCTTTACTAACTAATGGAAAAAAAGATTTTTCCTAGCCAAAGACTGTCCCTTTGAAGTCCCAACATTATGAAAACTTCCTTTCCGTTTTGCTCCTACCCAAACCTAAGACGTGGCAATCACCGAGACTGCCTGCTTCCAAGTTCTTATCGACCTGTACTCAAAAATCTCCTCCATAGCTTTTTATTTTTTAAACCATCAGAGTGATGGCCCATCCCTGCATAATGGCAGCCCCAACCCCTTAAGGTAGAAATACTCCTACAGAGAAATTTCAAAGGAGAATGCCAGCGTGAAACAGCTGAAATGGAGCTCGTCAAAAAATGTAACACCATCGCCCCGGCCTCGTGACTCACCACAACTATCTGTGAAAATAACAGTTAGCAGCTCATGCTGTCTTTTCATACTTACTTCAGTCGTCAATAGGCTATTCTATAAGGCTATTAACACTCTGTCGACATCACTTCCTGCCTAATCCAATGCCTTCTCTATGTTCCATATATATGTTATTCATCTCATTCAAAAGAGTATTCAACCCGGAGCACAGCTGCATATCAGTGAGCAGCCATGACTCTTCCATGGTCTCTTCTGCTGTTGCAGACATAAGGAGAGCTAACAGAACGAATCAACAGTAACTGAGAAACCTGGATCAACTGTGAGGGAAGTAGAGGTCGCAAGCGGGTGAGTCTCAATTGGAGAGTGTCTCTGAAATGTCAGTCCTAGAAACTTTATTTCTTTTGCTATCCTGTCAGCCATATAGGCCCTTGAGCAGCAGGGCAATGAGATCAACACTGCCAATTTTATCGTCCTGTGCTGTAAAGATAGAGGCTTTCTTCTACTTAAGTCCCGATTGGTTACATCACACCTCGACCTGATGGTGAGAGAGCAAGCCAGAGATGCAGAGCATGATTCTTTCTGCTCTAATCTCTGAAAGGTACGTTGGTTGCACATTTGGTTACTAGGGTTTGCTATATTATTTCATGCGTAATATTTGAAACATTTCTTGAAATACCGGAACCGCTTTGACATCCACAGTTATATGTTTAGGAGTTCAGATTGTCAGCCAGAAGCAAAGCAAAATGTCTGTTGAGGACAGGCTCCTCTCCACCATGGAATAGGTAGGATTGAATAAGGTCAAGAATGTTACGAGCCATGTCTGTCGAGAGAGAGAGGTGAAAACTGCCAGGCAACATTAAATGAAAAAACAATATATAAGTATGGATGTCAGGTTTACTTATCAGATGCCTCCATGGCTGAGTGGTCTAATGCTCTTCTCTGTGATTTGTGTTTGGGACTCCTGATGGAGTCGTGGGTTCAAATCCCACTTCTGACTTTCTGATTCTTGAATTTGTTGCTTTGGTCTTCAATCGGCTTTACTTTCTAATGGAAAAAAATATTAAAAAAAATTTATGTGATTTGTGTTTGGGACTCCTGATGGAGTCGTGGGTTCAAATCCCACTTCTGACTTTCTGATTCTTGAATTTGTTGCTTTGGTCTTTCAATTGGCTTTACTTTCTAATGGAAAAAAAGATTTTTCCTAGCCAAAGACTGTCCCTTTGAAGTCCCAACATTATGAAAACTTCCTTTCCGTTTTGCTCCTACCCAAACCTAAGACGTGGCAATCACCGAGACTGCCTGCTTCCAAGTTCTTATCGACCTGTACTCAAAAATCTCCTCCATAGCTTTTTATTTTTTAAACCATCAGAGTGATGGCCCATCCCTGCATAATGGCAGCCCCAACCCCTTAAGGTAGAAATACTCCTACAGAGAAATTTCAAAGGAGAATGCCAGCGTGAAACAGCTGAAATGGAGCTCGTCAAAAAATGTAACACCATCGCCCCGGCCTCGTGACTCACCACAACTATCTGTGAAAATAACAGTTAGCAGCTCATGCTGTCTTTTCATACTTACTTCAGTCGTCAATAGGCTATTCTATAAGGCTATTAACACTCTGTCGACATCACTTCCTGCCTAATCCAATGCCTTCTCTATGTTCCATATATATGTTATTCATCTCATTCAAAAGAGTATTCAACCCGGAGCACAGCTGCATATCAGTGAGCAGCCATGACTCTTCCATGGTCTCTTCTGCTGTTGCAGACATAAGGAGAGCTAACAGAACGAATCAACAGTAACTGAGAAACCTGGATCAACTGTGAGGGAAGTAGAGGTCGCAAGCGGGTGAGTCTCAATTGGAGAGTGTCTCTGAAATGTCAGTCCTAGAAACTTTATTTCTTTTGCTCTCCTGTCAGCCATATAGGCCCTTGAGCAGTAGGGCAATGAGATCAACACTGCCAATTTTATCGTCCTGTGCTGTAAAGATAGAGGCTTTCTTCTACTTAAGTCCCGATTGGTTACATCACACCTCGACCTGATGGTGAGAGAGCAAGCCAGAGATGCAGAGCATGATTCTTTCTGCTCTAATCTCTGAAAGGTACGTTGGTTGCACATTTGGTTACTAGGGTTTGCTATATTATTTCATGCGTAATATTTGAAACATTTCTTGAAATACCGGAACCGCTTTGACATCCACAGTTATATGTTTAGGAGTTCAGATTGTCAGCCAGAAGCAAAGCAAAATGTCTGTTGAGGACAGGCTCCTCTCCACCATGGAATAGGTAGGATTGAATAAGGTCAAGAATGTTACGAGGCATGTCTGTCGAGAGAGAGAGGTGA
The DNA here is from genome assembly GCF_901001135.1 of Rhinatrema bivittatum. NCBI lineage: Eukaryota > Metazoa > Chordata > Amphibia > Gymnophiona > Rhinatrematidae > Rhinatrema > Rhinatrema bivittatum. The sequence goes on from NC_042616.1 coordinate 64,594,852, forward strand.
AAACTGCCAGGCAACATTAAATGAAAAAACAATATATAAGTATGGATGTCAGGTTTACTTATCAGATGCCTCCATGGCTGAGTGGTCTAATGCTCTTCTCTGTGATTTGTGTTTGGGACTCCTGATGGAGTCGTGGGTTCAAATCCCACTTCTGACTTTCTGATTCTTGAATTTGTTGCTTTGGTCTTCAATCGGCTTTACTTTCTAATGGAAAAAAAATATGTGATTTGTGTTTGGGACTCCTGATGGAGTCGTGGGTTCAAATCCCACTTCTGACTTTCTGATTCTTGAATTTGTTGCTTTGGTCTTTCAATTGGCTTTACTTTCTAATGGAAAAAAATATTTTTCCTAGCCAAAGACTGTCCCTTTGAAGTCCCAACATTATGAAAACTTCCTTTCCGTTTTGCTCCTACCCAAACCTAAGACGTGGCAATCACCGAGACTGCCTGCTTCCAAGTTCTTATCGACCTGTACTCAAAAATCTCCTCCATAGCTTTTTATTTTTTAAACCATCAGAGTGATGGCCCATCCCTGCATAATGGCAGCCCCAACCCCTTAAGGTAGAAATACTCCTACAGAGAAATTTCAAAGGAGAATGCCAGCGTGAAACAGCTGAAATGGAGCTCGTCAAAAAATGTAACACCATCGCCCCGGCCTCGTGACTCACCACAACTATCTGTGAAAATAACAGTTAGCAGCTCATGCTGTCTTTTCATACTTACTTCAGTCGTCAATAGGCTATTCTATAAGGCTATTAACACTCTGTCGACATCACTTCCTGCCTAATCCAATGCCTTCTCTATGTTCCATATATATGTTATTCATCTCATTCAAAAGAGTATTCAACCCGGAGCACAGCTGCATATCAGTGAGCAGCCATGACTCTTCCATGGTCTCTTCTGCTGTTGCAGACATAAGGAGAGCTAACAGAACGAATCAACAGTAACTGAGAAACCTGGATCAACTGTGAGGGAAGTAGAGGTCGCAAGCGGGTGAGTCTCAATTGGAGAGTGTCTCTGAAATGTCAGTCCTAGAAACTTTATTTCTTTTGCTATCCTGTCAGCCATATAGGCCCTTGAGCAGCAGGGCAATGAGATCAACACTGCCAATTTTATCGTCCTGTGCTGTAAAGATAGAGGCTTTCTTCTACTTAAGTCCCGATTGGTTACATCACACCTCGACCTGATGGTGAGAGAGCAAGCCAGAGATGCAGAGCATGATTCTTTCTGCTCTAATCTCTGAAAGGTACGTTGGTTGCACATTTGGTTACTAGGGTTTGCTATATTATTTCATGCGTAATATTTGAAACATTTCTTGAAATACCGGAACCGCTTTGACATCCACAGTTATATGTTTAGGAGTTCAGATTGTCAGCCAGAAGCAAAGCAAAATGTCTGTTGAGGACAGGCTCCTCTCCACCATGGAATAGGTAGGATTGAATAAGGTCAAGAATGTTACGAGGCATGTCTGTCGAGAGAGAGAGGTGAAAACTGCCAGGCAACATTAAATGAAAAAACAATATATAAGTATGGATGTCAGGTTTACTTATCAGATGCCTCCATGGCTGAGTGGTCTAATGCTCTTCTCTGTGATTTGTGTTTGGGACTCCTGATGGAGTCGTGGGTTCAAATCCCACTTCTTACTTTCTGATTCTTGAATTTGTTGCTTTGGTCTTCAATCGGCTTTACTTTCTAATGGAAAAAAAATATGTGATTTGTGTTTGGGACTCCTGATGGAGTCGTGGGTTCAAATCCCACTTCTGACTTTCTGATTCTTGAATTTGTTGCTTTGGTCTTTCAATTGGCTTTACTTTCTAATGGAAAAAAATATTTTTCCTAGCCAAAGACTGTCCCTTTGAAGTCCCAACATTATGAAAACTTCCTTTCCGTTTTGCTCCTACCCAAACCTAAGACGTGGCAATCACCGAGACTGCCTGCTTCCAAGTTCTTATCGACCTGTACTCAAAAATCTCCTCCATAGCTTTTTATTTTTTAAACCATCAGAGTGATGGCCCATCCCTGCATAATGGCAGCCCCAACCCCTTAAGGTAGAAATACTCCTACAGAGAAATTTCAAAGGAGAATGCCAGCGTGAAACAGCTGAAATGGAGCTCGTCAAAAAATGTAACACCATCGCCCCGGCCTCGTGACTCACCACAACTATCTGTGAAAATAAC